>NW_020528344.1:0-10437 GCF_003368295.1 Carassius auratus | reverse complement strand
GACCACTAGATGGAAGCACATATTAAAAATAATAACAAGTGTTACTGATCACCTAGTTTCTGCTGACTAGTAAGTAAAATTCATTTACTAGCTCTGTCCTTTCAAAACCACATGAACAAATAAGAAATGATGCAGAAAACAACAGTCAGTCTTTCCACGCAGTGAAGATGAAAGGACTTGAACTGTCCGGCAAAAAAATAGAAATAGACAAAACTAAAATATAAATCATCATTAAAAGAGTTCATATAACTTCCAAGTCATCTAAAGTCACATGAACTTTATGTGATGAACATATGCAGACACTGCATTCTCTTTATGCATTTGACAGAGCCTTTGGCAGTGCACTCGTACTTTACTGTAGCTAGAATTGATGATTTCTCTGCATGTTCCAGGACAAGAGCTGCCAGTGTTTCTGCCTGAGGCCAGTAGGACACAATGTTCCACATCAGTCAGATGATTGACAGTTTGCTTTAAACACAGCTTGCTGTTAACCCCGTCTGAACCCAGATCTGCATCACAGCAGGACCTTATGACCTGATACAGGAGAGAGAGAGAGAGATGATGTCCTTCAGAAGCAGGTTAGGATTGGGTTTCTTTACTAGTATCTCTACTCTTCAAATCACAGGTTATCAGGAATAAACATTTACACATGCAACTAACATGCATGACCTAAAGACACATCAAAGCCACATCATCATCATCATCATCATCATCATCATCATCTTCTCCCTGGACTGGGCCTCAAGCAATCAAGCCTAGAACAGTGTATTTTCTACGATCTGACATTGTTCTCATAGTTTCCGAGCAGAGCAGCTCATGCAGACGTCTGCGGTCAAATCTGGAGGCAATTCTGAGCCTGAACTTGCTGCAATCAGCTGAAACCTGATGTAGATGGAATGTGTGGATGGCAGACGTGGAACCAACGCACAGAAATTGGAACTGCATTTCTGTTTGCATTGCCCACAGGGTATTTGCATGTGACTAAATGGCAGAAAACATTCATGTTAATATTTCTGGATTTGCACACTGGAACATGTGCAAACAAATCAAAGAAACCTCCATGAGCTCCTGTTTGGAGTGTGATGAATGTTTTTTACTGCAATGCAAATCATGCCAGGTGTGTGGATCTAGCACTGTTTCCTCTGTTTCAGCTGCAGGATTTTGTTTCCTGTCTAGATAAATATTAGACGCACAAACCAGCTTCATTCATGAGCTTTAATGTGGGACAAACCCAGGGTGTAAAAGTTTCACCTCAGACACACCTGACTGCCTCCTACTCACCGCACTGTCATACACACACACACACACACACACACACACACACACACACACATACACACACACACGTTTGGACTGTTTTTGATCAGATATTAACACGGATTTCAAACAGGACAGCTTTTTCAGACGCAAACGGACTTGAAGGAGTTGTGAACTATTAATGATTTAAACTATATTTACCCATTAAAACCAACCAAGTTGAATAATTTTTTTTGTCTTTTATTAAACTTATTGGCTCTATGTCTGTGGTTTGAACTTAAAAGTTTCAGTATATCCTCCAAAAAGTATTTTCAAAGATGGAGAGAAGATCATTGGAGTACACTCTTTAAAACATACAATTTCAGCCTTTCAATCAAATTTAATTCGATGTTACATGCCATTTCTATGTAATTACTACTGCAAAATCTGACTTAGCACATAGATACAATCAAATTCCCTTTTGTTTTATATGTTCTAAGAATATATTTTTTTTCTGAATGTCATCTGGACATTTTGTTTGTTTGTTTAAGGAAACTTCAATAATATCCTTTTGCAAACATTATTGAAATGTTACATTAGAATTTTCTCAAAACAAGTAGCAACTTTGATTACGAACATTCTAATCATTCTAATAACACAGAGCGAACATTCGAATCATGTTACTTGATACTAATAATGTTTGTTCATAACTTTCAGAGAACCTCGTCATATTTCTTAGAACTTTCTCTGGGTACAAGCATTACAGATCACACACACAACGACATATATGTGTTATACATGTCATAAGAGTATATTCACAGTCTGCTGATAGCTGATAAACACTCGCTGATGTCCGTTGGAGCAGTGGGAGACTGATTGCTGTGGGAACAACAATGAACAATAGCTCTGTTTGCCCACGTCAGGACATTCCTGGACATTCCAGAACATTCCATTGTCTGATCTCTCACAGTCTGTTAACCCACCCGCTCTGTTTACCAGCCACAAGACTGAAACTCAAGACATAGATGAAGAAGAACCGGTCTTGCTTCAGTCTCTGCTCTGAGCTCATGCGTCCTCTCTCAGGTCAGCAGCGCTTCAACACACACAGGGGGAAAGCAGATCGTTTGTAAATGTGCGAGACCTTCCTGGCCCAGTTTCTCACAGAGATCTGCTCCAAGAACCAGAGAATCCTGGAGGCTTCTAGAAGACGGCACGCTGCTCTAAAGAGGCCAGGCACGTCTGGAATCTGCCGGCTTGCTGTGCATCAGATTCTCATGAGCTCAACGCTCTGGTTGGACCAGTTTTTCGAGTGTTTGTAGCATTCGAAGAGCTCAGGTCATAAAGAACACAGACACTCATTTCCTGTGCATGAAGGGATGGTCAGATTTCAGATGTGTGAGAACAGGTGGAAGAGAATGTTTAGGGTTTGACTGATGCATTTTATATGATTCAACAGTAATTATATTAATCCATCACAGTTTCGCTCAAGAAACCAGAGGACATTCTGTAAATCCCTCAGGATCAGTGAGTGGCTTACATCTAAATATTTTTTCCAGGTTTTCTATAATTGTGGGTAAAAAAAGGCCTGGAAAAGTTTTTAATTTATATAAGGAATATGAACAACTGAATCTTCCAATGAACCCCATTCCATTTCCTTAAAACAAGTTACTAACTAAATCTAGATAATACAATACAATAAAGCATTTAGAAAATAGATAGACAAAGAAAAAAAAACATTATAAATTTGCATTCTGTACACTCGTGGAAAATAAGAACCTATAATAAATATCAAACAATCAGGAAATAGGACTTGAATACTTTTTAGCTTTCTATGTAGGCTAGTAACGAAGAACATATAGCAAAATGTCTTGTGCTAAAAGACTGGAACCAAACCAAAAAACGACTGAACCGGAGAAATCACAAATCCTACTATTACGAAGGTCTATCTTATGAATATTCATTACGACGCAATGACGTTTTCATAGATATCCTGAGGCGTCCTGTCAATTAACCTCATTAATATTCATTACGCCAACCCTTCAACACAGCCGGACTCGTTCATTGGCAATCTGCGTAGCACCCGCCACCAGCTTCAGGCGTTTATCCAATCGGTGAACCCCGCTTGACGCGCGTCACGTGATGTAATTAATATTCATGAGTCTGTAGTCAGTATCAGTGGCGAGCGCTCGGACGGTGGATGATGATCATAAAGTCTACAGTATGGTGAGTACAGCCAATTCTTCTGTACGATAATCTAACAGACAGATGAAATACAGATTGGTGTACTTTATGATCATGTTTTATATCGATGAGAGAAGTTTATGGACTGTGACAGCGACAATGAAGCGGGTTTTCCCTCAGTTTCTGAAAAGCGCCAATGTTGGCTTCGACGAGACAGAAAGGTTATTCTGACTACTTTCACTTATTCTTCACCGTTGGTTTGTTTATCAGTGACTATCTGAAGGTTTAAAGGTCTCTTTATATCAATTCTGTCACCGACTGTTTACAGTAAACAGCTAAACTTCCTCATTAGTTCAGCATTAACTAATCACTGTTGACATTAACGGTCAGATGAAGTTTCGTTTAACCCCTCGCTGTTCAAATGATCAAAGATATCCCATTATAAAAGCAAGAAACTGTTTAAAGAACGTTATTTTTTGTTCAAAGGTAGTTTTATATATTTTATCTATACAGACCCCTGTCTATAATTACTGTAAATGACTCTAATGATCTCTTTGCTTAATGTTTTTGTTTAGTCTCGTGTTTAATAGTGAAAATAGCTTCATAATAGCAATGAGTTGAAGTCTTCGCTCATTCAGTGTAAACAGTTGATAAAGAAGCCATATATATATATATTTACAAGCTAAAGTAAAATAGTTGCACAAGTGCAGTTTTCTTTCCCGTGTTTACATTTCCTGTTGAAACAGAAGTTTATCTTAACTGGTCAAGGTCGGTTGGTTATTGGTCTGGTATTCTTTGTCAAAGCCAAAACAATATTTAATAACCATGTTTAACAGAGGAATTCCTGGTGAAAACTAAAGAAACATCTCCGTCCGTTTGAGAATGACATCTGGAAAGTACTGAAGTTGCTCATATTACTGGACGAAAATATTAAAAAGGTAGTTTTTAGGTAGTTCTTTTTATCTCACAGTTTAGACATTGTTTATAAGAAGAGCAAGATATAAACTCACAACTCTGCTTCGTTACAGAAACAAACAAAAAACAGTTGTGAGACATAAACTGAAGAATTCTGAGAGAAAAAGTCAAAAGAGTGAGAATAAAGTCGTAATTACCTTTATTTATTTCTGCTTATTATTATTAATAATACATTCTAAAAGCGTCAAACAGTCCTGAACAACAGGAAGTGCTGTAGGAAAGATGTTCAGTGTTCAAATAAAGGTGTGAGCGTTAGTTTATACAAGTTCAGAGCTCATGTGATTGTGTGAGGAACACACTGCCAAATAATACACGCAACACTCCATGATAAACGTTTGTCATGTGACTCCATTGCAGGTGAATGGATTATTTTGGAAATAACAGGTGATCTAGCATTGGTGTCACACAAATGCACGTGAGTTTTAAACCTGACAGGAGTTCAGTCAGACATTTTACTGAACCCAGTGACCTCGAATCAGCGGCGTTTCTGGGACGAATCACTGAAATGAGGTTTGATCCTTAATGAAGTCTGTTTGATTAGACCGAAGATGTTTCATTTCATCCTGGTTAAATACAGTTGCCTTATTGGATTTTGGGGTTTACGACCGCATTATTGCATGCTGTTTTTTTGGAACCGATGACAAAGAAAGTTTGGGGAATGCCTGGTTTAGTAAAATAATGTCATATTTTTCAGCTATGGACGTCATAATGGAGATTTACTTTGTCATTTCGGCTCTTAACAGTGCTGTTGGAGTCTTTATCTGTGATGTCAAATCTTGGATTCTGGCTCTACCTGTTCGCAGGTGTTTGAACAAGATCAGCTTCCCTGAGTGCTTCCTTACTGCTCCGGTGTCTACAGCCTCACTGATGATGAAAGGGGTGTTGTTTAGGCTTACAGATGTTAGTTCAATATTTGTAAAAGTCTCTATATGATGGCCATGAAGCAGAAGAGCTCTGGTTTCAGGCGTTTCCAGTGCTGATGGTGTGGGTGAAGCTCATGATGGTCAAACCCCACATCCGCTGCTCCTCCAGTCAGTCTATAAACAAACTCTCTCTCTCTCTCTTCACACACACACGCTCTGAGTGAAGGATGATGACATCATTTCCTGTGCAGCCACTTGTTGTTGATGTTGTTGTCGTCGCTCCTTTGGGAGCATCTCAGTGATTCTCAGGGAAGAATGAGTGTGTGTGAGAGAATTTGTTTTTTTTTTTTATCTTAATTTCTAGTAAATCTTTCATTAGTTTTTGTCATTTGTATTTTTTTTTTATATTTAAAAAATGTTATTCATTTTTATTTATGTTTTTTGTTAAAAAAGCTTAAAAACTTAATTTAGGCATGAATTAAAACTAAATAAAAATGAGAAATAAAATATGTTTTTTTTCCCCAATTATATTTTATTTATTTTTATTTCAGGTAACAACTTTTTACAATTAAGTTTAGTGCAACGATAACCGTTACTTTAGAGTTAGCTTAGTGTATTTGCCATATCATTACAGTAAATTAGTAAATTACATTAGTTATATTTAAATCTAAAATGTATTTCTTATGGAAGAATGCTGAGTGTATGAGAGAAAGAAAAATAAACAGTATTTTCAGTGAGAAAATGGCAGTAAAAATCTTAATTTTAAAATATTTAAATTTTAGATACTATTATAGTTTTTATTAATATTTCAAATTAAGTATTTTCTTTTCATCTTAATTGTAGTCATTTGTATTTATGTTTAGGTTAGTTTTTATTTTTTTTATTTCAGTTTTTAGTAAAAAAAAAGCTAAAAACCTTAATTTACATAAAGTAAAAAAAATCAAATGAGACATAAAAAAGTATCTTTTGTAAATATATTTTATTTATATTTCAGGTAACAACTTTTTAACAATTTAGTTTTAGCTCTTCGGTATACTTTAGTGTTTTCCATTTAATTACAGTAATTATTAAATTGAGTGAATATGTATTTAAATCTAAAAATATATTTCACAATGCAAAAGATCCTAAAACAGGCTTTTATTTTTTCAGATGCATTCTTAAAAGGCTTTGTGAGACTCACGTCTATGCTGCTTTTATCGAGTTTTGTTTTGCAATCTATTAATATAATTGTATTATATCTGAAAATGCACATGAATCAGGTGTGGCTTCCCGTAACCCTTGGTTCTCTGAAAACGCTATTAATTGCGTGCTCTATTTATAGAGCCGTCATCGGAGCAGACGAAGCCTTTTGTGTGTGTTAAAGGTCTACGTTGTGATTGATTTTCATCAGATATCAGTCGAGACAAAAAGCAGACGTTCAGCTCGTTTATATAAAGACTGAGAGAGATGCAGTAGTTCAGTCCCGAATGTGGAGATTGTGTGATTGTTTCCTCGCTTCGGTGGTTTGATCTGTGGAACATTATAAGAGATGATCAGCAAACATGATCTTCACAGACAGTGAGACTTAACCTCTAAAAAGGATGAAAAAGCACAATAAAAGCGCCATCAAAGTGTCTATCTGAATTGTCATAGAATGCTTTGTTTCAAATCATGCAGGAACTGAGTGGATCTTTTCACGTCTTACTCTCTCTGAATTCTCTGAATCTGGGATTTCTGTTTTTCTCTGGTCATCTAAAGTAGGTCTGTTGTAGGCAGGGTTCCCAGTGAGAGCTTGGCTCCGCCGGGCACCCGAAGTGACCCACAGCTGTCCGGATCTCTGTCCTCGTGTCCCAGCACAGAAACACAAGCACACAAACTGGGCCGCGATGATCGCAGAAGAGTCAGAGGATTCAGAGCAGTGCTGCAAATACAGATTCAGATAAAGGATTCGTTCTCCACAATGACTAAACTCAACTCAACAACAGGACAAGTGCTGAGTTAGAACTTCAAGCACTGATCAAAGGAATTAATAAAGATAAATGCAATAGAAAATGCTATTTCTGTTGCCGTTAATGCGTTTGGCACTTACATGGCATTTAAGCTATACATTTGTTTTTATTAATTTCATGCATTTTTGCCCTTCATGCAATTGAAATGCATTACTTATATTCATCTGCAGATGCTTTTATCCAAAGTTACTTGTATTGCATTCAAGCCATACATTGGATCAGGTCATGCATTCATTCCATTGAATCGCACCCATGACCTTGGCATTGCAAGCACCATGTTAAATTTTAAAAACGAAACCGCAAGTAACACAATTACATTAATCATGAAATTTAGAAGTATTTGTTGTAAATCATACAAGACATCAGCCTTGACCCAGAATCTCTTGTGCTTGTTATCAGAATATATTTTTAATGGCCTCATTCTGAGAAATCTGATCATAATAATGTTTGCTGATCAAACGCAGGAGCAGATCCAGCATCACAAACATCGTCTTTATATAAGCTGAGAAGCCCTGCAGGATTTAAGTGACACGAGGACTGATAACAAACAACATTATCAACTCAAGTTTAAAGGAAATGTTCACCCCAAAAAAAACAAATCAATATATTTGTCCGCTAATATAGATGAATAACATTATGAAGGGTGACAAAGATTGTAAATTCAAAGCTTGTGTAGAAGTTGTTCCGATTCCGATACTAGTATGTGAATCGAATATCTCCGATTACCACAACAAATTCTGGCATCGGGCATCGGCGAGTACATGAAACCCATATACCGATCCGATACCATTTTCTTAAAAAAGACCTAGTATGACCGCAAGCTTTGCCTAACCGCTGCACGGTTCTTCTTCGCTGCTCAAAATGCATTGAAAACACAGGAAGTTGTGCTGTGTTGCCACAAGCAACCCCTGTTTAGAGCAGCGAAGAAGAAATGAAAACGCGTTAGCAGCCTTATCTATATATGACTGGATCACTTATCACATTCTAAACTGCCAAAAGACAGTGAAGCGCTACTATATTATAGATCAGTGGTTAGCAGTATGTCTCTGTAGTACCGGTAGTTACAGACTCTCGAGTATATTCAGTACCGGTCTGCGTTCAGTCGCTCTTCCGTGTAAGTCAAAACGCAGGGCTCCAGACAGTAGCCGAATATATACTAGTGTCTGTGAATATTAAACTGCAAAATACTATTTAAATTTACTACTCCCGCAAAATCTACATCTCTGTGGGTGACCTGGGCACAGATGCGCGAGAGCTCGCTGTTTTGTAGTCTCTGCTGTGTGTCATGAGGACACGAACGCATAAAACCGTCACTTCATGAGAATTTACCGTTTCATTTGAGAATACTGTCATATCATAAACACAGACACTCAAAGATCTCATGGCAGCCCATTAAAATAAATGTTTGGTTTACATGAGTAAATTGACAATATATAAAGCTACTGTTGTAGCCTACTAATAATAATACATCTATAATAATAATAATTATGCCATAGATGGTTGCTTGTTTTTTACTTGTTTTTACTTGTTAGAGATTATCTGATTAATAGATCTTTTTTTATATTCCTAGACTTATTTGTTGCAGTTTTTTTTATACAGTTATATTGTAAAAACTTAAATACCTTTTTTAGTTTGCGGTGTTAGATTTTTGGCTGCATTTGAAGTTCTTTTTGCATAAGAAAATAAATAATACTGTCAAATTCATGTTAGATAATAAAAATACTGTAATAAAATACAGTAGTTCACCATGTGGTATTTGGTTCATTGTTTATTGAGGGATCTGTCTGAAGCACACCATAAAAAAATTCTAGCAATTTACACAGGGCTAGTAGTATATACAGCTGTATATACAGATATACACCCAGGTATCGGATAGTACTCGGATATCGCGCCGATACCCTGAGCCCAGGTATCGGAATCGGTATCGGGAAGAAGAAAAAGGGTATCGGAACATCTCTAATTATGTGCAGATGCAAGACTCCATCCTGATAGAAAGTGTGTTTGTGTGGACAATTTTGTCTGAAGCTGATCCTGATTAATATGTTCTCGTCTCGGTCGTTCTGTTCTCTTCACTGGATCTTGGATCTTGTTGCTTTGCTCTTCCTGTAGAACAAATTTTACTGTGTCCCAGTGTGACCCATTTACAGGACCTGAGAGAGACACACAGCACGCTGTAGCCTACTTACACTAGCCTATATATACCAGCACAGCACGCTCATATCAAAAGTTAGCTCTGGAGGTGTGTGTGAAGAGAGATGATGATGTATTTAATCAGTGTTTTGCATTCATCACTGTCATTATGAGTGTTTATTTGTTCAAGCTTCACTGTTAAGTATTGCTCAAAGCAAATGCAAATGCACTGAAGTCAATCATTGTTTCTGGGTTCGTCAGATGACATTCAGTGTGTTGTGTTCATATAGTAGATGTCTGCCATGAACTCATCTGCTCTCAGCGATCTCTGATATTCTACCGTTGAGCTATTTGTGACGCTCGTATGTCCCTGAGGTCTGATCACACAGATCTGTGGCCCAGAATACTTTACAAGAAGTAAAATTAGTAGCAGCTCATCTAAAAACGACGATGATGAGGGTCGCGTTTACACCTTCTATTAACATCCGTCTCAGCTGATCCCATCGCAAGGAACAGCATTAAATAAAAGATAACGGGAACCTTCTCAGAATGTTATAGACGTTAATGGTACGTTTGTTCAGAGATTTAAAAAAAAAATTGAATGGTTTTTTTTCACGAAACATTTTAAATGTTCCGACATTTGAAACCACTTTGGAAACTTTTGGAATTCAAAAGTTGCAACTTTTGAAACATTTAAAAGTAACATTCTCATAAATGCAAAAATGATACAATGGAATGTTCCTTAACAAGAATAATGTTTTTAAAAAAATCCAGGTGGAAAAAGCAATTAAAAAAAACCTCAATATCTTGAATCTTTTTTTTATTTCTTATTTTTAAAGCTTGGTTATCTTGTTTATCTCATTTATTTTAAGTCATCTCGAGGCCCTCTAGTGGATGTCGGACGCCTGGTTGAGAGAATCACTGAATCATTAGAGTGTGTGTGTGTGTGAGTGTGTGTTTAATAGTTATGTACGGTCTCTAGAGTTTGTTGGTATTGTTTTGATTGTGGAACATTCCTGTAACATGCCATCATTACTGATGAAATAGAGAAAAGGAAGAAACAG
>NW_020528343.1:0-37290 GCF_003368295.1 Carassius auratus | reverse complement strand
TTTTTTTTTTATCTTAATTTCTAGTAAATCTTTCATTAGTTTTTTGTCATTTGTATTTTTTTTTTAATATTTAAAAAATGTTATTCATTTTTATTTATGTTTTTGTTAAAAAAAGCTTAAAAACTTAATTTACATGAAGTTAAACTAAATAAAAATGAGAAATAAAATATGTTTTTTTCCCCAATATATTTATTTATTTTTATTTCAGGTAACAACTTTTTACAATTTAGTTTTAGTCAACGATAACCGTTACTTTAGAGTTAGCTAGTGTATTCCTTATATACAGTAAATTAGTAAATTACTTAGTTTATTTAAATCTAAAATGTATTCTTATGGAAGAATCTGAGTGTATGAGAGAAAGAAAAATAAACAGTATTTTCAGTGAGAAATGCAGTCAAAAAATCTTAATTTTAAAATATTAAATTTTAGATACTATTATAGTTTTATTAATATTCAAATTAGTATTTCTTTCATCTTAATTGTAGTCATCTTGTATTTATGGTTAGGTTAGTTTTATTTTTGTTATTTTCAGTTTTAGTAACAAAAAAAAGCTAAAAACCTTAATTTACATAAAGTAAAAAAAAATCAAAAATGAGACATAAAATAAGTATCTTTTTGTAAATATATTTTATTTATATTTCAGGTAACAACTTTTTACAATTTAGTTTTAGCTCTTCGTATACTTTAGTGTTTCCATTTAATTACAGTAATTATTAAATTGAGTGAAATGTATTTAATCTAAAATAATATTTTCACAATGCAAAAGATCCTAAAACAGGCTTTATTTTCAGATGCATTCTTAAAAGGCTTTGTGAGACTCAACGTCTATGCTGCTTTTTATCGAGTTTGTTTTGCAATCTATTAATATAATTGTATTATATCTGAAATGCACATGAATCAGGTGTGGCTTCCCGTAACCTTGGTTCTCTGAAAACGCTATTAATGCGTGGCTCTATTTATAGAGCCGTCATCGGAGCAGACGAAGCCTTTTGTGTGTGTTAAAGGTCTAACGTTGTGATTGATTTTCATCAGATATCAGTCGAGACAAAAGCAGACGTTCAGTCGTTTATATAAAGACTGAGAGAGATGCACGTAGTTCAGCCGAATGTGGAGATTGTGTGATTTGTTTCCTCGCTTCGGTGTTTGATCTGTGGAACATTATAAGAGATGATCAGCAAACATGATCTTCACAGACAGTGAGACTAACCTCTAAAAAGGATGAAAAAGCACAATAAAAGCGCCATCAAAGTGTCTATCTGAATTGTCATAGAATGCTTTGTTTCAAATCATGCAGGAACTGAGTGGATCTTTTCACGTCTTACTCTCTCTGAATTCTCTGAATCTGGGATTTCTGTTTTTCTCTGGTCATCTAAAGTAGGTCTGTTGTAGGCAGGGTTCCCAGTGAGAGCTTGGCTCCGCCGGGCACCCGAAAGTGACCCACAGCTGTCCGGATCTCTGTCCTCGTGTCCAGCACAGAAACACAAGCACACAAACTGGGCCGCGATGATCGCAGAAGAGTCAGAGGATCAGAGCAGTGCTGCAAATACAGATTCAGATAAAGGATTCGTTCTCCACAATGACTAAACTCCAACTCAACAACAGGACAAGTGCTGAGTTAGAACTTCAAGCACTGATCAAAGGAATTAATAAAGATAAATGCAATAGAAAATGCTATTTCTGTTGCCGTTAATGTGTTTGGCACTTACATGGCATTTAAGCTATACATTTGTTTTTAATTAATTTCATGCATTTTTGCCCTTCATGCAATTGAAATGCATTACTTATATTCATCTGCAGATGCTTTTATCCAAAGTTACTTGTATTGCATTCAAGCCATACATTGGATCAGGTCATGCATTCATTCCCTTTGAATCGCACCCATGACCTTGGCATTGCAAGCACCATGTTAAATTTTAACGAAACCGCAAGTAACACATTACATTAATCATGAAATTTAGAAGTATTTGTTGTAAATCATACAAGACATCAGCCCTTGACCCAGAATCTCTTGTGCTTGTATCAGAATATATTTTTAATGGCCTCATTCTGAGAAATCTGATCATAAATATGTTTGCTGATCAAACGCAGGAGCAGATCCCAGCATCACACATCGTCTCTTATATAACAGAAGCCCTGCAGGATTTAGTGACCCGAGGACTGATAACAACAACATTATCAACTCAAGTTTAAAGGAATAGTTCACCCCAAAAAACAATCAATATATTTTGTCCCTAATATAGATGATAAACATTATGAATGGGTGACAAGATTGTAAATTCAAAGCTTGTGTTAATAAAACATCATATTATGTGTAGAGTTGTTCCGATTCCGATACTAGTATCGGAAATATCTCCGATACCACAACAAATTCTGGCATCGGCATCGGCGAGTACATGAACCCATATACCGATCCGATACCATTTTCTTAAAAAAGACCTAGTTATGACCGCAAGCTTTGCCTAACCGCTGCACGGTTCTTCTTCGCTGCTCAAAATGCATTGAAAACACAGGAAGTTGTGCTGTGTTGCCACAAGCAACCCCTGTTTAGAGCAGCGAAGAAGAAATGAAAACGCGTTAGCAGCCCTTATCTATATATGACTGGATCACTTATCACATTCTAAACTGCCAAAAGACAGTGAAGCCGCTACTATATTATAGATCAGTGGTTAGCAGTATGTCTCTGTAGTACCGGTAGTTACAGACTCTCGAGTATATTCAGTACCGGTCTGCGTTCAGTCGCTTCCGTGTAAGTCAAAACGCAGGGCTCCAGACAGTAGCCGAATATATACTAGTGTCTGTGAATATTAAACTGCAAAATACTATTTAAATATTACTCCCGCAAAATCTACATCTCTGTGGGTGACTGGCACAGATGCGCGAGAGCTCGCTGTTTTGTAGTCTCTGCTGTGTGTCATGAGGACACGAACGCATAAAACCGTCACTTCATGAGAATTTACCGTTTCATTTGAGAATACTGTCATATCATAAACACAGACACTCAAAGATCTTCATGGCAGCCCATTAAAATAAATGTTTGGTTTACATGAGTAAATTGACAATATATAAAGCTACTGTTGTAGCCTACAGTAATAATAATACATCTCTATAATAATAATAATTATGCCTAGATGGTTGCTTGTTTTTTACTTGTTTTTTACTTGTTAGAGATTATCTGATTAATAGATCTTTTTTTATATTCCTAGACTTATTTGTTGCAGTTTTTTATACAGTTATATTGTAAAACTTAAATACCTTTTTTAGTTTGCGGTGTTAGATTTTTGGCTGCATTTGAAGTTCTTTTTTGCATAAGAAAATAAATAATACTGTCAAATTCATGTTAGATAATAAAAATACTGTAATAAATACAGTAGTTCACCATGTATTTGTTCATGTTTTATTGAGGGATCTGTCTGAAGCACACCATAAAAACATTCTAGCAATTTACACAGGGCTAGTAGTATATACAGCTGTATATACAGATATACACCCAGGTATCGGATCAGTACTCGGTATCGGCCGATACCCTGAGCCCAGGTATCGGAATCGGTATCGGGAAGAGAAAAAGGGTATCGGAACATCTCTAATTATGTGCAGATGCAAGACTTCCTGATAGAAAGTGTGTTTGTGTGGGTCAATTTTGTCTGAAGCTGATCCTGATTATATGTTCTCGTCTCGTGTCGTTCTGTTCTCTTCACTGGATCTTGGATCTTGTTGCTTTGCTCTTCCTGTAGAACAAATTTTACTGTGTCCAGTGTGACCCATTTACAGGACCTGAGAGAGACACACAGCACGCTGTAGCCTACTTACACTAGCCTATATATACCAGCACAGCACGCTCATTCAAAAGTTAGCTCTGGAGGTGTGTGTGAAGAGAGATGATGATGTATTTAATCAGTGTTTGCATTCATCACTGTCATTATGAGTGTTTATTTGTTCAAGCTTCACTGTTAGTATTGCTCAAAGCAAATGCAATGCACTGAAGTCAATCATTGTTCTGGGTTCGTCAGATGACATTCAGTGTGTTGTGTTCATATAGTAGATGTCTGCCATGAACTCATCTGCTCTCAGCGATCTCTGATATTCTACGTTGAGCTATTTGTGACGCTCGTATGTCCCTGAGGTCTGATCACACAGATCTGTGGCCCAGAATACTTTACAAGAAGTAAAATTAGTAGCAGCTCATCTAAAAACTGAAGATGATGAGGGTCGCGTTTACACCTTCTATTAACATCCGTCTCAGCTGATCCCATCGCAAGGGAACAGCATTAAATAAAAAAGATAACGGGGAACCTTCTCAGAATGTTATAGACGTTAATGGTACGTTTGTTCAGAGATTTAAAAAAAAAATTTGAATGGTTTTTTTTCCACGAAACATTTTAAATGTTCCGACATTTGAAACCACTTTGGAAACTTTTGGAATTCAAAAGTTGCAACTTTTGAAACATTTAAAAGTAACATTCTCATAAATGCAAAAATGATACAATGGAATGTTCCCTTAAACAAGAAAATAATGTTTTAAAAAATCCAGGTGGAAAAAGCAATTAAAAAAAGTACCTCAATATCTTGAATCTTTTTTTTATTTCTTATTTTAAAGCTTGGTTTTATCTTGTTTTCATTTATTTTAAGTCATCTCGAGGCCCTCTAGTGGATGTCGTACGCCTGGTTGAGAATCACTGAATCATTAGAGTGTGTGTGTGTGTGAGTGTGTGTTTAATAGTTATGTACGGTCTAGAGTTGTTGGTATTGTTTTGATTGTGGAACATTCCTGTAACATGCCATCATTACTGATGAAATAGAGAAAAGGGAAGAAACAGGAGGCTGGAGAGCGCTAGGAGGGATTCGAGAACAAACGCTGTTCTCTCTAGGATGGAGACTGAGCTACATTTAACACACACACACACACACACACAGTGAGAATGTAGTACTTCAGCCAGTGAAAGTGAAACGACTGACGGACACAGATGCATCGTATCACTGACACAGAACCAAACGACATGCAGGATTTAACATCAGGTATGTGACTAACAGAACCGTGTGTGTGTGTGTGTGTGTGTAACTGTGTCATTGTTTGACAGGCAGCAGGAGACCACGAGTTCAATCTTAAAACCCTGTTATGCCTAAAGACACTTGCATTGCTCAGACTAAATGAAATATTATCTCATCTCAAATGACATCTATTAACAGCTGCATAAAGGACAAAATGTTTATGGAATGTTCTTGTAACTTTATTAATATTTGATATATTTTCTTATCATGCTCCTTGAACAAATTTCTCTGGATGTCTTGATGTTATCTGCAGTTGTTGAACGTTCTCATAATGTTGAGAAAATGTTCTTAGAACAACATTCTCAAAATGTCCTCATGTTTTTTGTAACCTTTTAAGTTATATTTTGGATGAAAAAGATAGTAGCATGTTGTAAAACTGTTTTTTTTGTAACGTTTAAGCAACATTATAATCATGATAAGAAAACTGGTTGTATTACCTAAATTTGTTCCCCGAGGCATCACGATCTCTGTATTTTGAAAGCAGACATACAAATCTTGGCAAATCTGAGCAGTTTGAGATACTGAGAAGAGACATTAAATTACTGTATTTTTTTTATCTTGAGATACATCTGAGAAACATTAGATAACATTCACAACTCATTTGACTTCTGTAATTTGATCAACTTCCAAATGAATCTGAAAATTCCAACAACATCTGGAATTAAGGAAGTAATTGAGTCTGTTTTCATGTCATGTGACTTTAAGCAAAATCCTCACATTGTTCTGTGTTTAATCTCATTGTTGTCTTCAACAAAATGTCAGATTAGTCAGAGGGAAGTAGGAGGCAGCTCGAGTCACGCTGCTTTTGGAGTGTTTTCTGCGTCTCAGAACAATGAACAGGACAGCGACGTGATGTTTAGCTGAAAAAACAACGTTATGTTGATGCATTTGTTCAAAGCAGCACAGTAGGCTTTCTGTAAATACAGATCTGACGACTCAAACAACCAAGTGAGGGATTTTGGCTGCAGTCAGATTTTCATTACATTTGTATTCATTATGCAAACTGACTTGAGGAACAAGCAGTCCATCATAGTACACGATGGCAAGAGGAAACTAGATCAAGTACACAAACTAGAGCAGAAGAGGAAGATGTAGATTCATTTTCACATTTAAAGAGGAGTAATTGTAGCATGTGTATTTGTTTATGACTGTAGCTAGTTTAGTTCTTCTGTCTTCAGCTGTTTTCTGAAGGTTATGATGGTCATATGGAGATTTAATCTCATTCCACCGCTCAGGAACAGAGACGGTGAAGGGTCTGGAAAGCAACTTTGTACAGTGTTGTGTGTAATTTCTGAAAGCCTTCAATTTAATGCTGGGAGTTCAGCGGTAAGTGATTCGTTACTTAATGATTCAGTGTTTTTGAACGAATCAAGTGAGTCAATGATTCAGTGAGTCATCCATAAAGAATATGTAAGTAAGAGCCGATAAAACACTGATGGGAATATTGTTTCAGAGTAAATTACATTTACACCACCAAAAAACGCTGCAACTTTTCTTTCTTGACAAGCAACTTTTTTAATTGGCCGAGTGAAAGATTTATAAACAAAATGTTTGAACTTTTATTAAAATAGCAACTTGCTCCACTTCTGAAATGACTTTGTTTTGCTGCTTATGTCTTTTAGGCAGGGCAGGCTGTTGTGTTAAAGGTTAAGTGTCTAATTTCTGCTTCACCAAAATGATTCATAATTAGTTTGAACAGCCCAACATGACATCACCCTGTGGCAGATCTATACAGGTGGAGCTGGGGATGGTGAAGGGCTCACATGTTTATTCACATGTGAATAATGAACCTATCGGACTGCGCCATCTAAAGTTTCATGACAGAACTTTCTATTAATTATGCAGCTCTGAAATACAATGCAAAAGGGCTGCGAGAGCAGTTTCTTAAACAATCTGATTAAAGCAAAGCAAACACACAGATGTTATAAACGGTTATTTAATCGGCTTTAGTGAATGTATTGTTTGAAACTGTTGAAGCAGATCAAATTGGGATGCATTTTTCTAATCTAGATTAATCCCATATGCTGCTGAACACTTGTGTTAAACTACACGGATCCTGATGAGAAGACTAACCGGACATTCATGGTTTGTCCAGTTAACCTGTGTTTTCTCTCGGTGCAGGTGTTCTGATCTCGTGTGTCATCGGTCATGGCGCTGGTCCAGTCTCTCCCCGTGTCTATTGACCATCCGGGACCAGGCCTGGACCCGCGTCTCCATCCCGCCTCACCTCCCATGATGGGAGCGATGGGTGCCGTCAGCAGCATGATGCAGAGTCACGTCTCTTATCCTGACCGCGCTAACATTGAGGTCAGCACCAGATTCCGCAAGGGCACGCCGGGCTCCGGACGCCTGCTGTCCGAAACCTCACAGGACGCTCAGAGGGGAAGCCGGACTCCGTCCAGCAAGAGGAGGAACATCGCTAGTAGGACCAAGGGCTTCGGTACTCGTTCATATTCGCATGAGGACTTGATAAGGGACTGGGACGATAATCATTTGGATGTGGGTACAACTGGTTTGGACGCACCTCCGAAACTGGTTCCAGTGTCTGGACAATTAGAAAGAGTGAGTGTTATGGTTTAATAAAATGATTCAGTTATCCTTCCCTCCTGTGACTCCCTGTGTTATAATAAGGCCAATAGCTTAAAGAAAAAAAAGTTAATAAAACAACATTTTATATATATAGATATGATATATAATCACTCACACACAGACACACACACACATATATGTATATATGTATGTATATATAAATTCTAATATTGTACAGAATATATATATATATATATATATATATATATATATATATATATATATATATATATATATATATATAAAGTTAAATTAAGTATTTTTATACATTTAAATATTTTAAGTGGAATTTTTTTTTTTTGATTTTTTTTGAATTTTTTTTGGTATATATTTATATTTTAAGTAAATATATAAATATATATATTATACATTTTATTACATTAATTGTTTTATTTTTTATGTATTACATTTTTATAAATTTTATTAATTAAATTATACCGTATTTACATTATTAAATAAGATCTAGATTATGAGAAAGGTCTTCAGCACAACAAACTTGCTAACACTATTAAATGTAATGTTTACCTATAATATCACTTTTATTTATTCTATATTGTGCTGGTTACGCAATTTTTAATGCTTTATTATTTTAATTTCCTTCAAACATTTTATGACTGTTTTTTAATTACTTTTATGGAAAGCATTTTGTATTATATACCACTGTGAATGATATGTGCTGTATAAAACTGGCCCATTTAACATTCCAAACAAAAAGTTTTGATCAAGATCCTGATGATTTCTGGTGTTTGTTTCTCTCAGAACGTTCAGCAGGCCATAATCAGACCCACTGCCTTCAAACCCGTGCTCCCTAGGAGCCGTAACGGCGTGCAGTATCTGTCCCCGCGGCTCGGAGCCGGTCTGTCGGGAAGCCAAGGAAACCTCAGCATGAGTTCTCCAGAGGACGAAGATGTTGGGCCGGCGACCATGGAACGGCGCAGTTCTTACAGCGGCGCTCGCAACGCTTTGACCAGCCAGTCCTTTACCATGACGGACACGGCTCGCAACTCTTTAACCAACCTGCCGGCGTATAACAGCCCCGTGTACAACCCCAGCCACAGCGAGGCGAGCAAACATCACGGAAACTCCAACTCGGACAGCGGCCGCTCCTCGTCCAGCAAGAGCACGGGCTCCCTGAGCGGCCGCGGGCCCCTGCTGACCGAACCGCTGTCCCCGGCACCCATCCAGACCTACGAGGCCATCGTCAGAGATCTGGAGGACAAGCTGAGGGAGCGAGACCTGGAGCTGCAGCAGCTCCGAGAAAACCTGGACGACAACGAAGTAGCCATCTGTCAGGTGTGTGAGAGACGGATTTCATCTCCAACAACACTAAACCAGAAGCAGTCTGTATTCGGAGGATTTATCAAGATGAGAATTAGCTTTACCTTGAAGACTTGAGAACTTAGAGTTGAGCCAGACTACTGTGGAAAAATACCAAATATTAAACTGATATGAACAGGTCAACAGTCAATTCCAGAAGTAAACATTTCTGTAGAAATAAGTTTTTAATAATAACAATAATTATAATAATAATGATAGACATTTAAATGGACATGAAAATTAGTCAAAATCTGGTATAATGCATTAAATAGAAACATTTATGTTAAAAATTTTACACTGTCCCTTTTCAAATAAATTAAAAGGGAGAAAAAAATTATATACTGTATATACACACACAATATATGTAAACTTATTTTATATTTTAATACTTTATTTTAATTAAAAAAAAAAAAAAAAAAAATATATATATATATATATATATATATTAGGGGTGTAACGGTTCACAAAATTCACGGTTCGGTTCGATACGATACACTGATGTCACGGTTCGGTTCGGTTCGGTTCGATACGTTTTAGATACAGCAAAATGTAAAAACATCTCAACTTTTCAGAATGCCGCAAGCGCACCGCGGGTCATGTGACAAGAACCAACCAATCAGCTTCATCCTTTCCCGTAACAACGTTGAGAGCTCAGCCAAGATGAAGGAACAGCTGATCATAGTTGTATATGGATTGCAATTTTGAAATAAATTCAGTAGCAGAGCTACTGCAAGCGATTTTTAGAGCTGCAAATCCATTTATCCTTCGCTGAAATTTCCGCGTCTCATGGAGAGAGCACGTCATTGTTGCTTAGCAAAGACAGACGCCTCATGAGCGCTTCTGCCCGAGCGCTTTGGAAAGGAGGAGAAAGACGCGCTTAGCGTTTTCCATGCGTTTTTAGGCACGATATGTGAACGGCCCCTAAGGCGCTCGCTCACTCAGCACGCGCTGAAGGCTCGTTGCAAAATGTCTAATGCATTTAACAGACCAGAAATATAAGATCCTAAAATAACCAACAGGTCTGGTGTTTGGGTTGGATTCCCTGTAAGCTATAGTGTCTAAATGCTGCAGGGATAGTTTGCTGCGTGCATGTTTCTCCTTTTTTTCGTCTTTTCCCAGATAGTACTGACGCATATATCCCAGATATTCCCGCTGGTTTTTTTTTTTTTTTGTAATCCCGCTGGTGTACCCTGTCATGTTGCAGATGCGACATACCGTTGTTTATTTATCCACCACTCTCTTGCCATCACCATTATAGCTTAAAGGGAATCCAAAGTGCACCCAAACACCAGACCTGTTGGTTATTGGGGGATCTTCTCATTTCTAGTCTGTTAAACGCATTGGCTATTTTGCAACGAGCCTTCAGCGCGTACTGAGTGAGCGAGCGCCTGCTGAGTAGCCTAACATAAACATATAAGATGGTGTTTTTTTCTTCTTCGGGAGTGTCAGGGGCGTTGCCTGTTACGTTGTTTGGGTTATTGGGCTACCTTGTTGAACGCATATCATTATATTTCTTTCTCTCTCTTTTTTTTTTTTTCAAATATAATTAATTACTCCAACGAACCGTTCGGTATACATAATGCGTACCGCGTACCGAACCGAAAGCGTCGTACCGAACGGTTCAATACGAATACGCGTATCGTTACACCCCTAATATATATATATATATATATATATATATATATATATATATATTATATATATACATATACATCATATATATATACATATACATACATACACGCACAATATGTAAACAATTTATAATTTAATACTATTATTTTTTAATCTATAAGAATTATTTAATATATTAAAATAAAGAATTACATTTAAAAATATATGTATTTTTAAGTACAATTTATTGTAATTTTTGTAAATGCTAAAAAAAAAATAATAATTGTACCATTGTTTGTCATTCAAGTCCTTTTCTATTGCTTCACTGAGGGAAAAAATAAATATATACTTTATATCTGTTCAAACAACCCAAATTCACAATTTAAAATACTGTTTTGTCTTAAATTGTGATTAATCCTTGGTTTGGTTCAGGGCTCAGATCAGTGTTTTCTAATATCTATAAATAAAACGATGAGGAAATTACATTTAGTACAAAAACAACACACTACAATTCTAACGATAACAGTGAAACAATATCATTGGAATCACAAGGGATAAAAACATTAACAGCCAATCAGAATCCATCCTGCTTTCGTGGTTGGTGCAGATGCTAATATAGGTTTAGTTTTTGGTGTTAAGCACACAAACTCCAGTCACAGATTCTAAAGGTTGTGTGTGTGTGTGTGTGTGTGTGCAGGTGTACGAGGAGCGTCAGAAGCGCACAGAGCTGGAGATGGAGGAGTTCAGACAGACGTGTGCAGCGAAGATGCAGAAGGCGTCTCATAAAGCGCAGCGCGAGCATCAGCTCCTGCAGCTCCAGGTGTTTCAGCTTCAGCAGGAGAAGAAGAAGCAGCAGGACGACATGACACAGCTCCTGCAGGAGCACCAGAGACTCGAGGAGCGCTGCACATCCTACGAACGAGAACACACACAGCTGGGGCCCAGACTGGAGGAGACCAAGTGGGAGGTGAGGAGTCACAGACACTTCTGTTTTGTTTAGCAAAAACTCAGAACTCAATGACCTCTGACCTCCTTGTGTCTCTCTCAGGTGTGTCAGAAGTCTGGAGAGATCTCCCTGCTGAAGCAGCAGATGAAGGACCTGCAGGCCGATCTGGCGCAGCGTGTCGGTGAGCTGGTGACGCTGCGTGGACAGCTGCGAGAGGTTCGAGCCGAGCTTCAGACGTGTCAGAGTCAGCTGCAGGAGGCGCACACAGCCTCACACACACGGACGCTGGAGCTCGAGGTCTGCGAGAACGAACTGCAGCGCCGCAAGAGCGAGAACCAGCTGCTCCGGGACAAAATAAGCCGTCTGGAAGAAGAGTCGTCTCACCTGCGCACAGACGACAGCGAGGAGCTGAAGGCACACAAGCAGCAGATCGACCGGCTGAAGGCGGAGCTCGCTTACGAAACCCAGCGCTCGTCCAATCAGGCGTCAGCGTTCGAGAGCGAGAGAAAGAGCTGGGAGGAGGAGAAGGATAAAGTGATCCGCTATCAGTCTCAGCTGCAGCAGAACTACGTGCAGATGTACAAGAGGAACCGAGATCTGGAGCGATCGCTCCGTCAGATTAGCCTCGAGCTGGAGAACCGGGAACAGGACGATGACAGCAGCGGGAACGAAGTCACGTTCGACGACATCGCTGCGACCGAGATCTGACATCAGTAATCGTCTACTGCCGCACTCATTTCAGATTGTGCCGAGTTAGAAACCGTTCACACAGAATGCGTTTTTAGAAAGCGAGACACATTAATGCGTGAGTGCAAAGGTCAAACACATGCATGAAGCGTTGAGAACCAGTGGAATCTGTGTGAACGGCTCCTAATACCTTTTCATGTTTGTTAAATGATTTGTGTGGCACAATAATTGGTGCAACTTCGTTAACTCTGTGTCATTAATTCTTTTGGACATGTGACACAAACTCACAGAAGTGCACTTTTTATTTCCATCAGCTACGTTTCCATCCAAAGTTGCAAATAAAACTTGGAACACTGCGTAAAACTGTCGCGAATAAAGCACGTTTCCATCAAGAGGAAGAAAATGGTTGGCGGAAATAATAACTATTAAAATAGTACTATTAATAAGGATGCCTGACGTTTGGGACGCAATCACGTGAGACACCTCTGAGGGGGAACTAAAAAATAAATAAATAAGAATTAACATTATAAGAATAAAGCCGTAGCATTGCGAGATTAAAGTCGTAATATTTTGAGAATAAAGTCAAAATGACCAGAATAAAGTCGTAGGAATATGAGAATAAAGTATTGTAAGATTAGAGTTGATATGTTTAGAAAAAAAAAGTCGTAGCATTGTGCGATTATTCTCATAATAATACTTTACTCTTTCAGCGCACAATACTACGGCTTTTCTCGTAATCGACTATTTTCGAAATTTATTTAAAATAAATCACAATTTCATCTTGTATTTCTTAAATTTTTTTTTTTTAATATGTAAAATACAACTTATTTCTGCAACATCACTCTCATATTGAAGTGACTTTTGACTTCATTCTCAAAATATAAAATCTCTAAAGTCAAAATCACCAGATGTAAGTCATAAAAAGTTGTAATATTTTGAAAATAAAGTTAAAAACATTTTTTTTTTTTACTATGGCACTAAGACGCTGTTGTTGTTCTCAGGCGTTTCATAACGAGTCAGACTTTATTTGAGATGGTGTGTGATGAGACTGGTTTGCTGGTTTAAAGTCAAAAGTACAGTAATACTGTGATTGTGCCGTGTCAGAATTACTGTAAACGAGCGTCTGATCAGTAAACGCTGCTCATGTCTTTGTTGAACACGTAATTACAAAGATAGAACCTCAAGCTACTCTCACGTAAAAAAAAAAAAAAAGGGTTTTGTTCTTTAGTAGTTTAATGCATTTATGACGTTTTAGGCTCTTTAAATCAACAACAAACTGCACATGCATCCAAGAAGAATCTCTTGCAGTAATTTTGACACGAGCTGAACGCGGTGTGATTTAACACTAATGTGAGGAATATAAACTCTGTTCTCTCATAAAAGCTATTGACTGTTATATTTACACCAAAACAAACCCATTACTCCTCACAGACGCTCACATAATAACGTATAGAAGCGTACCATGTAGAAGCCACTGTGAATAGACCAAAGCCGTGCTTGTATCTCGTGGGTGATTGTGGCGGTATTGTAATTTTTTAATTAAATAACAGTATTTGTATGAAGCCAATACATTGTATATTTTTCGTGCTGTATATTTAATGTTCCTATGAGCGGTTTGTAATTAAACACCTGCAGTGACTCACATTTACTGTGTTTTATTCAATATTTAGCCACAATCTGATGGTTTTTAAAGGCTGTCGTTAACCCTGAACACCTGGCGTTCACCCGGCACCCATCCAGGATCAATTAAACTGTTAAAGGGCTCAGCACTGCTAATAACAAATACAGCCAATGAACATGTTTGAGCATCTTTAATTGTGTTACAAATCTGGGTTTGATCTTTATGGTGCGGCCAAATTGACCCTAACTGGATTCACGTTAAAATAGAACATTTTTGACATTTAATATTTCTCAATGTGTTTGATAATTAATCACATTGTTTTGTTAGCCTAGACTAGCTTCTGTGCTGCAGGGACACAGTTCAATACACAGTAATGCATTCACAAATAATAACAACACATTTGATCGATGATAGTGTGTGTTTTATTGGTGTATTTGATAGGTTTCTGTGTGTGTGTGTAGAGCAAGAAACATCGAGACTGATCCTTCATCTGAGTTTAGAGTCAGTCTGTCATCAACTACACACACACACACACACACACACACGCATGCATATATAATGGAGTACTTTAGAATAAAACACATTCAAGCTGAAGGGGTTTTCAGTAAGCGTGTGATATTTTAGGCTTTTTTAGTGTCATTTTTTATCTGTTCAACAGCTTGAATCACGTCAGACTTCTTGACCTTGTCTCCGAACTCCATCTCTCTGTGTTCCAGCAGGATTCCCTGAGCAATAAACAGACAGGAAGGTGGTTTTGAGCAAGATTTGGGGTATGTATTTATTTGATCGCTGTGTTGACTGTGTGTGATCGTTCCCATCTACACACACCTGTGCACCCGGTCCGATGACATACACCGCCCCCAGCAGGAAGCCTTCGCCCCGCACGTTTCCCCAGAATCCTCTCTGATACGCCCTCCATCCGCTCGTCCAGACTCCGGCCCGCAGGATCCCCGAGACAGCCATCCAGCGCTTCAGCGGCCCGTAGAACGCTCTCTGATCACACAACAGAGACGTGACGGGTGTGTGTGTGTGTGTGTGTGTGTGTGTGTGTGAGAGTGTGTGTGTGTGCGTGTGAGTGTGTGTGTGTGTGTGTGTGTGTGTGTGTGAGTATGTGTGAGTGAGTGTGTCTATGTGTGTGTGTGTGTGTGTGTGTGTGTTAGTGTGTGTGTGTGTGTGTGTATGTGTGTGTGTGTATGCGTGTGTGTGTGTGTGTGTGTGTGAGAGTGTGTGTGTGTGTGTGTGTGTGAGAGTGTGTGTGTGTGCGTGTGAGTGTGTGTGTGTGTGTGTGTGTGTGTGTGTGTGTGTGTGTGAGTATGTGTGAGTGAGTGTGTCTATGTGTGTGTGTGTGTGTGTGTGTGTGTGTGTATGTGTGTGTGTGTATGCGTGTGTGTGTGTGTGTGAGAGTGTGTGTGTGTGCGTGTGAGTGTGTGTGTGTGTGTGTGTGTGTACCTCTCTGCACATGAATCATCCCGGTCTCCTCACAGCGATGATAACGGCTCCTGAACTCTCCCACAGTTCTCTGGCCTTAAACACTCGATCATCTGCAGATCACGGGAACAAATTCACATTTCACGTTCAAGACTGTGGCAAGAGAGCGTTTCAGCAGGACATCACGAGTCATGAGACGGTTACATCACAAATCTGTCAGACTTTGCCAAATAATCCTGTTTCAAACTAAATCTGTGCCTCGTTTGCCAAATCAGATACATCAACCCAAAAGACAAAACTGAACATAAAATAATGGCTTATTCAGATTTATGCCAAAAATTTGAAAAAAGGAATAAAACGAATTGTTTCCAGCACAGAACCCTCACTATATTTCTCTTATTTTCCCTAACCCTAAAAAATGTCATTCATTAGATTTAAAACCTCAAATCAAGTGTCATATGTATAGTAAATAAAACACACGTCACAAGCAGAACATCTGTCAGGGGTTGGTAGGTTTGAGAAGCTGAGTCTACAGATGTAGAGGAACAGCATCCTCACTCACCTCCGAGTGTCCTGAGGTCGCTCTCGCTCAGGTGAGAGAGCTCTGCGCACCGCGGCTGTGTGAGGAACAGCTCCGTGAAAGACTGTAAGGCCTCGATGAGGGTCAGAGCGAGAGAGCCGACGGCGCGGGTCACCAGCTCCATCGCAGCAGACTGAAGGAGTGTGTGTGTGTGTGTGTGTGATCAGTGTTCAGCAGCTCACGAGGTCTTCCTGGAGCTCAGCGGCTGTGAATGTTGTGTAAGCTGGGAGGAGACTGACCTCTGTTCTCACAAACATTTGCTCTTTCTCACAGCGATTACAGCTGATCATCTGATGAATCTGAGGCACTCTGGGTGTTTGGTTTTTGTTTGGTTTTTAATCTCATGGACTATTTTCATGGAGAAAACTGTACCTCACTTACTAAAATTTAAAATAGAACACACAGAAAAATTTAAGACCCATTTTTCCTAAGAATCTCAAACTTAATTTGGATTAACTTGATTAAAAGCTCAACATAACAGCTAATGAAGACTGACTTAACAAACTCTGATTATGTAACGTACAACACAACAGCAAAGTTCAGTAAACATGAGTATAATTTAATATCAGTATGCATGAGATTTAAGTGACTAGTAGAACAGAAGAATGTGAAGCACACATCATGTTGGTGTTTAGGCTCCATCCTCTTCCTCCTGCACGTGACACACACACACACACACACATCACAATCTCTCTCTGCATGAACACGAGCGTGTCATTCTCTGAGTGAGTGAAGTGAAGGGTCACCTGCTGTCTCTCGGCTGCGTCTGATGCGTCTTCAGTCTCTGCTCGCTCTGATTCCTGTCAATCATTGCACATATCAGAAATGAAGAAGGAGTTCTTACAGTTTTCTTTTTTAAATGCTTGCACACATTTTTTTTAGCTATGGCTCCTTATGCACTTATAAACTGTATTTACAGTATGTACAGTACAACTGATGAATTAAGAGTTGCTTTGAAATTTGATACTGTCATGAAACATTGTAGCAGATCTAAGGACTCAGTGAATGAGTGAATGGTTTTTCTAAATGTTGCTCTTCTAGTTCCACTTTTAGTGTCTTTTATTGGCCTGGTTACACACAAAAACAATCCTGATAAACTGACCAAATAGCATTATACAGAGACTTCGCTTTTAATGGTATTTAATGTTTGGTAGATTGCATTTAAAAAAACACTTTTTATGAACTCTTCTCCTTGCACTGCCTGATGTTGTCCAGCAGGTGTCGCTAGTGTGCAGCGTTCTGAATGTTTTGAATCAGTTTGTGAGGCAGCTTCTAAAAGCACAGTTTCTCCCATCAGCATTAATATATTTTTAGATGGTGTTATGTATTTAATTTTATTTGTATGGTTCTGAAACAGCAGGATAGCTGTATGATATGAGCTTTAGACTCTAAACTAGTTTAAGTTTTGCTGGACGATGCAGAATTCTCACTTTGTCCTCGGTTTCTGTCCGTCTCTCATCAGAGTCTTCTTCTGTCGTCTCTGGTTCAGGCTCGTTCTCTTCGGACGGGACGTCTGCTTTATGGTTTTCCTTCTGAACACAGTTTCATTAGATCTTCATGAAAACGGGACGATTGTGATCCACGTGTCTCGTGATCTCACCTGCGTGTCCTGAGACTGTGATTGGTGTGTGTTCAGGGTCTCAGAGGGTTGCTCCTCACCTGCGACAGCTTCGCCGGAGTCCTCCTTCATTATGGAGAAAATGCAAAGAGCAGCGGGTTTTATTTAGCACAGCTCTCTGATGGAGAGGATCTTCATGCGACTGATCACCTGATCTTCTGCGAGCTCTTTCACGGTCTCGGACTCGGTCTGATCTCCAGGATCTTGTGCAGTGTCTGTCTGCAGAGAGAGACTGAATGATATCAGTAATACACCAGCAGAGAGAGTCGTGTGTGTGTGTGTGTGTCAGTGCTACACACAGTTGAGCAGAAGCACAGACCTGATCTGGAGGACTGAGCTTGCTCTCGTCTGCTGGTTGTGTGTGCTGCTGAAACACAACAGAGCTGTGAGTGATCATGAGGAACATACAGTGTGGTTTAATCTGTGTGTGTGTGTGTGTGTGTGTGTGAGCTGCGGTCACCTGGAGCTGTGTCTCCTCGTCCTGCAGGAGTTTCTGATGCACAGCTTCAGCATGAAGACGCCGCTGCTCCTCCTCTAACTCTCTCTTCTGAGATGATTTCTGATCAAATGATGCTCTGATTAATAACAGCAACATCCTGCTCTGAATGACGGCATCAACCGTTTCTTACCCAGAAGCCCCACCAGACTCCCTCTGAGACACCATTACTAGTGTGTGTGTGTGTGTGTGTGTGTGTGTGTGTGTGTGTGTGTGTGTGTGCGTGTGTGTGTGTGTGTGTGTGTGTGTGACCTGTTCCTGGAGCTCCTGGTTCTGCTTGTATTTGAGGATCCAGAGCGCCAGGGACTCGATGGGATCCTGCGGTCTGTGCTCGATCAGCTCGGCGAGACCCTGAGAGAGACAGAGCCCCAGAGTCCCGCTCACAAACTGCGAGTCCATCTCAGCACACGATCAACCTAGAAAACAGATAACCTTATTTCATTTATCAAACATTAAAACCGCCGTCAAAAGACGCGTTGTCGCTAAAGTTAGCGCGCAGACACGTTGTTTGTATTAGCGTGTTTTGGTTACAATCTCCATGGTAACAGCGCACCATCGAAACACTTCCGGCTTGCGACTATTGTTTAGAAATGTTCCTACAGAAACATGAAGATTACAACCTTATTTAAAAGTCTCAAAAACAGTTTTTTTTACAGCATTCTACTAACTTTATTTTCACTCAAAGGTAAACGTTATTTCAACGTTTATTTGTAATATTCTAAGAGCGTACAGTTTCACTGTCATGATTAAAATGCCATTTAAAGGTTGCAAAACGTTTTTTAGAAAGTGCAAATAACATCATATTTTTTGAGAACACTGACCTCAGAAATGTTTTGAGCATGTATATGATTGATTACACTAAAGTGCACATTCATCCCCCTAAAAACCAGATGCTTTAATATGCACACTTTATTAAACATGGCATGAAAGTGTACTTTTTAAAAAATATACTGGCCCAGGAACAGCTTTTTTTTTTATCTTTAAGAGCAATAGATCTCACTTCCATCTTTGCAACATGACTTAAAATGAAGAAAAACAAGCTTTATTAAATCAGATTAATTATTTTAATTTGTTCCATCAACAACTGTGAAGAATCAGTTTTCTCATGGATATACAGTCATTTCAAGGCCTGAAAATGTGAGAAAGACTCATGGAAATGTATATTATCAATACAAATTTGATCAAGTTTTTATTTGATCATAAAAATTCAAGTAACAAATGTTTTTTTTTTAAAGGTTTTAATTTTAGTTCCAGCTCCGGTTACAGTAACTATAATATCCTTGAACTACAGTACAAGTAATAAAATGAACTGAGATATTTGTTTAGTGTGGAGGGATTGTTTCAAAAGTGTTATTAATCTTTCTAAATATAGAAACTTATAAAACAGGGCTTCTCAAATGCACTAAATGTTAATGCAGTTGTCTGTAAAGTGGAAGAAGAGTAAGTGCTCACTAGAGGTCACAGTTTCATCACTTTTAAACATTTTCCCCCAAAAATAGATGCAGGATCAAAATGTTAAAGATACTTTTGTTTGCGAGCATTAATGCTTTGTGTTGCATTGTGACTTATAGTGTTGGTTTTGTCACAGTTCATTTCTGCTGATTCTCCAATGTTTTAATTCTACAGAATGGGACAGAGTGAAAGACAAATGGAATGAAAAGTCAGTTTATGTGCTTGGAAAAGCGACAGCATCTTCAGGTATGATTAGGAAACTGTAGCAGTTAATTTCAGGAGGACACGAGCGAGTCCTGATCGATCAGGAGATCACGAGACGAGACTGTTTTACTGTCTGTTCTTCCCATCAGAGGGTTTCTCACACACGGGTGGGACTCACACGTCCCTGATCAGTGTTTTAAGTTTGTGGTTGTTAATGAAGGAAGTGTGTGTTTGTGTGTGTGTGTTTTAGGGCTTTTGTTTCTGTCAGCTGAGTAAATCTGCTCACACCTGCCTGATGATCTGAACACACCTGTGCATCATCACAGCCAGATGACAAGCACCTTCCTCTCTCATCCTCTTCCTCTGTGCTCTGTGTTTCTCTGCAGTTCTTTACTCTCTATTTGTATTTTTTAAATCTACTACATTTTTAAAGAACATGCAAATGCAATATTTTACCCCAAAACCAGAAGAATAGATTTTATATTTGTTATGTACAGCTCATTCTCAGCTGTGACTCAATAATGCAGTGTATCATTATATAAATGTATGTATGTATATATATATATATTGTTAAAAAAAAATTGTTAAAAATTGTGGTATCTGTTTTTGCGAATGCACTCTTTATATTTATATAATATGAATTTAAAAATACAGCTGTGAATGCATTTCTTTTTTTGCATCATTGCAATAATTGTTTTTCACCTAAACATATGTATAATTGTCATTATGCATTATGCAAATATAATTGAAATGTTATTCTTTTGTGCTGACATGGAAGATGAAATATAAAATAAAAATGTAAATTAATGGTGTATATTCTCCTCAATTAATGTTGATGGGCAGAATTTTAAATTACATTTACCTTTTTAATTACATTTGTAATTATTTAAATGTATTATAGTGTAATTATATTTATTAGTATATTCTCAGTGTTGATGGGCAGAAATTTAAATAAATTGAAAATTATTTTAGCATTTAGTAAATATTTAAATTGCATTTAAAAAATAGTGTGTAAAAAAGTCTATATTCTCCGCAGTGTTGATGAGTATAATGGTACATTTTAGATTATGTTTGTAATTGTTTTTAATTTATGTACAGAAATATTTAATAAAACAATAATTATATTTTTTATAATATATTTGATTTAATATCATTATTTTTATTGTATTTAAATAATTTTTTTTTCAAATGTATATTTTACTTAGTGTTGATGATCAGAAATTTAAATAGCCTTGAAATGTTATTTTAAATGATAATTATTTTAATTTATTTTCAATAGTACAGTAGCCTATATACTCCATTAATGTTTTTATTAATGTTTAGAATGTGTTTTCCGGCTGAACTCAGGTGAGCGCAGGTGTGATGATGACACAGGTGAGTGTGAGAGTGTTTCTCAGGCAGGTGTGAGTCGCGTGGCTTCAGGTGAGCAGCTCTGGAGAAATAATCCTGCTGTTTCACACAGAGGCGCGAGCGCGTGAGCGCGTCACTATAAGAGCGCGTGGAGCTCGAGCGCGCTCACGCTCACTCTCAGTGCAGGACACGGACGCGCAGCGGAGCTGTAACGATGCTGGCTGTGATCCGGCTGATCTTCATCCTCTGGACCTTCATCTTCATCAGCGCGGAGAAGGTCTTCCACAGCAGAGATCATTCAGATGCGATGAACGACATCCGTCAGGCGGAACTCATCACCGACACCGACACTGCACAGGTCTGACAGTCCATCCATCCATCCATCTATCTATCTATCTATCTATCTATCTATTGTAACAATGTATTTACTGTCGCTTTTTATCAATTTAAGCATCTTCGCTGAATAAAAGCATTCCTTTTTTTAAATAAAAAAATTAATCTGCTGACACAAAACTTTTGAACAGTAGAGTATATTATTAGATTTCTATTTTGAATAAATGCTGTTATGTTTTTAAACTTTTATTCATCAAATAACTTTTAATACAGTATTATACCTATAGAATTATTATATTAATATATAATAATTAAGTAGTACATTATCTTAATTTTATTGAAATATAATGCTTATTTTCGAGTGTGTATTCTCTTCTCCTTTGATGAACAGAAATGTAAATAACCTTAAAATGTACATTTTTTGATCATTTATTATTATTTCTTGTATTTAAGTATTATGATTATTTTTGAAGTGTAGCCTACTGTATATTCTTCTCACCGTTGCTGAGCAGAAATGTTCAGAAACCCTGACATGTTACTTTTAGAATTATTTTAATAGTGTTTACATTTATGCAGGTAATATCACGTAAGTGTATATTCTCCTCGGTCTTGATTCCTGACAAACTCTTTGATCTCTGGCTGCTTCTGCATTATTATTCCAGAGGTTTCTGTCTAAGTACGGCTTCATAAGAGACGGAGATGATCCTCAGATCCCAGCGGGTCAGACCGAGGTCAGTCTCTCTCTGGACCTTCAGGAGGGAGGAAGCGTGTCCAGATCCAGCAGCCCTGATCTCCGGTTCATCTCGGCCCTGAAGGAGTTCCAGCGGGTGTCCGGTCTGCCCGTCTCAGGTGTGTTTGATGACGTCACCAAAGCAGCCATGAATAAACCCAGGTGTGGCGTCCCGGACCAGGACGAGGAGCTGGAGTCTGCCGAACAAGAGCTGAACGAGACGGCCGAGTCCAACAGCACCACAACACACAATCACACTCATGCTGCAGCTAATAATACTGAACCTCCCGGGCGGAAACAGCGCCACCTAGCGGCGCTTCTGAGGAGCAGGAGGAGGAGAGATGCGAGCGAGTGGAAGGGACACATGGCCTTCTCTAAGAGTCTGCTGAAGTGGCGTCTGATGGGAGAAGGTTACAGCAGTCAGCTGTCCATCGACGAGCAGAAGTACATCTTCAGACTGGCCTTCCGCATGTGGAGCGAAGTCTCTCCGCTGCAGTTCGTGGAGGACGTCGACTCGCCTCTGGAGGACATCGACATCCGACTGGGCTTCGGGACAGGTCAGTTCAACATTAACAGCATTAAAATAAGAGACCTTGCTTGTTTTTGTTTGTTTTTAAAGCAGAAATGAATCATCACTGAGCCTCTGCTGCCCCCTGCAGGTCGTCATCTGGGCTGCTCTCAGCGGTTCGACGGCGCCGGGCGAGAGTTCGCTCATGCCTGGTTCCTCGGGGACATTCATTTCGACGATGATGAACATTTCACCGTCCCAAACACAGGCAGCGGGATCAGTCTTCTCAAGGTGACACGCGAGATCTGAATAACTGATGTAGATCTCTAAATCTCTTACCTGAATCACTGATTGAATCTCTGATCTGAATCTCTGATCTGAATCACTCATCTGAATCTCTGATCTGAATCACTGATTGAATCTCTGATCTGAATCTCTGATCTGAATCTCTGATCTGAATCTCTGATCTGAATCAATCATCTGAATCACTGATTGAATCTCTGATCTGAATCACTAATCTGAATCACTAATCTGAATCTCTGACCTGAATCACTGATTGAATCTCTGATCTGAATCTCTGATCTGAATCTCTGATCTGAATCACTGATCTGAAACACTGATTGAATCTCTGATCTGAATCACTGATTGAATCTCTGATCTGAATCACTAATCTGAATCTCTGACCTGAATCACTGATTGAATCTCTGATCTGAATCTCTGATCTGAATCACTGATTGAATCTCTGATCTGAATCTCTGATCTGAATCTCTGATCTGAATCACTCATCTGAATCACTGATTGAATCTCTGATCTGAATCACTAATCTGAATCACTAATCTGAATCTCTGACCTGAATCACTGATTGAATCTCTGATCTGAATCACTGATCTGAAACACTAATCTGAATCACTAATCTGAATCACTAATCTGAATCACTAATCTGAATCTCTGTTCTGAATCACTCATCTGAATCACTTATGTGAATCTCTGATCTGAATCACTGATCTGAATCTCTGATCTGAATCACTGATCTGAATCTCTGATCTGAATCTCTGATCTGAATCACTGATTTGAATCTCTGACCTGAATCACTCATCTGAATGTCCGATTTGAATCGCGAATCAATGGCCTGAATCACTGATGTGAAAAGAAAATCTCTGATCTGAATCACTGAATTTAATTGCTGATGTGAATTTTCTAATCTGAATCTCTGACCTGAAACACTGAATTGAATCTCTGATCTGACTCTCTGATGTGAATCTCTGATCTGAATCACTCATCTGAATCTCTGATCTGAATCACTCATCTGAATCTCTGATCTGAATCACTCATCTGAATCTCTGATCTGAATCACTGATCTGAATCACTGATCTGAATCTCTGATCTGAATCTCTGATCTGAATCACTGATTTGAATCTCTGATCTGAATCTCTGATCTGAATCACTGACTGTAGCGTGTCGTGTGTTTCACTCAGGTAGCGGTCCATGAGATCGGTCATGTTTTAGGGCTTCCTCACATCTACCGCTCCGGATCCATCATGCAGCCCAGTTACCTTCCTCAGGACGCCGGCTTTGAGATCGACTGGATGGACCGCAAATCCATCCAGAGCCTGTACGGTGAGCACCAGAGATTATATTTATAATATCATTATACATATGCATGAATATGATAACTATTTTAAGATTCCTACACATTATATGAGACAGTTTTCATAACAAACACACTTTCAACCCAAATTTGCATTAGTATGCATTATTACGCATTATTTGTTGCACATGCATGGTTATTATGCATGAATAACAATGAGATTTTTATTATTTTACACCAATGAGAATTTGAGTTGGAAATGTCTTTGACTGTTGTGAATATAACCCCACAATGCCAATAAAACAGGCTTGGTTTAGTCAGTTTTTGTGTGTGTTTTCTGTCAGGTGAGTGTAAGGGCCGCTTCAGCACCGTGTTTGACTGGATCAGGAAGGAGCAGACGGCGTACGGCGAGGTGGTGGTGCGGTTTAACACCTACTTCATGCGAGACGGCTGGTATTGGCTCTATGAGAACCGTAACAACAGAACCCGCTACGGGGATCCGGTGGCGGTGCAGGTGGGCTGGCACGGGCTTCCCTCCAGCGGCGTGGATGCTTACGTTCACGTGTGGAACCGCAAAACAGACGCTGTCTACTTCTTTAAAGGTATTTATTTACTTATTATGAGTTTATTCATATGCATCTGAGAGGGCACAAAAACACAATCTTAGCTGAAAGACTGAAAGAGATGCATTGCACAGAGATTACAGCACAAGCTTATTTGCATCACAAATAGAAAACTCTGTGTACAGCGAACTGTACTTTTGTTACAGTATATTTGCATTTTACATTTTTTCCAATGTTTTTTCCATTATTTTGCATTGACCATTTGTATTTTGCAGGGTTCTTTTAAATACATAGTGTACATTTGAGTTTTGCAATCAATTTATTATATTTATTTATTTTTTTACATATTTTCATGTTTATAATGTGTATTATTTTACATTACACATTTGTGTTTTTCTTTTTTTATATTAATATTTTGCATTGTATATTTTTATTTTGCAGGGTTTTTGCATTTGCATTTTGCATTGTACATTTTTTATTGTTGCATTTTTAAAACATTTCACATTAGCATTCAGCATAATTTTGCATTGTACATTTGTCTGAAGCATTTTCTCTTGCAGAGTTTTTTCCCCATTATTTTGCATTCTACATTTGTGTTTAGCAGTTTTTTTTAAATACATATTTTACATTTGCATTTTGCATTTTATATTTTTATTTAGCAGTTATTGTTTTTTTGTTTTGTTTTTTATTTACATATTTTACATTTATATTTTGCATTTAAGATTTTTATTTTGCAATTTCTTTGCATAATTTACATTTGCATTGTAAATTATTTTATTGTTGCATTTTTTAAACATTATTTTAAACATAATTATGCATTGTAAATTTTTTTAGCATTCTTTAGCATTTTTATTATTATTATTATTATTATTATTATTATTTACATATTTTACATTTGTATTTTGCTTTATTTTTTTATTCCATTAAATGCACATTGCCCTTTTGTATATTGTATATTGGATGGTACTTGTTCACTTATTAGATTTATTTCAAAATGAAATGATCCAGCACTGTAAGGTTTTGAATTGCATGCTACTGTACAGAAGTTGAGATGTTTGCATGTATGTGCTGATGATTTGCTGTGATGTTTCAGGCGTGCAGTACTGGCGTTATGACAGTGAGAACGATCAGGTGTTCACTGAAGACTCAGACGGCCGCTCGTACCCTCGTCTGATCTCTGAAGGCTTTCCCGGTGTGTCTGGACCAGTGGACACAGCATACTACGACCGAAGAGATGCTCACATCTACTTCTTCAAGGGCTCACAGGTAACAGCTGCTAATATTCTACACTTAATGCAAGATGAATAGTGTCCAATGGAGATTTAGTAATTGCAGAATATTAACTTGCAGGTGTTCAGGTTTGATGTGCGCATGCACCGCTTGGCTTCTTCTTCCCCACAAAAAATCACAGAGGTGTTTCCCGCCGTGGTCCCCGGTAACCATCCCCTCGGTAACCTGGATGCGGCGTATTTCTCGTACTCACACAACACAGTGTTCCTGCTGAAGGGCTCGTGGTTCTGGAGGATGGTGAGCGGCAGAGATCGCAGACGGAGCGCCTCGCTGCCACCGAACGGCCTCATGCCCCGCAGAGAGGTGGAGCAGCAGTGGTTCGACATCTGCGACGTCCACAGCAGCTCTCTGAGAACCGCACGCAGATGATGAGATCTGATCTCAGATCAGCCTCATGCTGAATGAGGAAGCCTGCAGCACTTGAACTGAACGGACGCTGAGCGCATGAGGACGTTCATCTGAATCTGGGATTTCCAGATGAGTTCAAATATACAACTGAAGTCTCCGGAGGTTTATGTTAAAGCAATAGTTCACACAGAAATGAACATGTGCTGTAAATGTGCTCAGCCTCAGTTCATCCCAGATCAGGATGAGTTTGTTTCTTCATCAGGTTTGTAGAAATGTAGCACTGCATCAGTGTCTCATCAACGGATGCTCTGCAGTGAATGGGTGCCGTCAGAATGAGAGTCTGATAAAAACATCACAATAATCCACAGCACTCCAGTCCATCAGTGAACATCTGGAGAAGACAAAAGCTGAAACACATCCATTTAATTTAAATTTTATTTGTCAGTATTCTATATTTTTGTGTGGTCTTCTGTAGTTAGAAGTTTATTTATATAAATCAGCATGTATGTCAGACAATGCAGAGCATCGAGATTTGACAAAAACATGTATCTATTTATACTGTTTGCTGGAATATGACTATATTTATTCCATAAGTTATTTGGTAACACTTTAAAATAAGGTTAAATACTTTAATTAACATAAACTAAGAATGAACAATACTTCTACAACATGTATTAATAATGTTAATTTCTAATAATACTGATGCATTATTAAAAGCTAAAGTTGTGTGATGCACTGTAAATGAACTAAAAGCGAATGACAGTATTTTCATTAAGCAACATCAACAAAGATGAATAAATACTCCAATAAATGTATTGTTCATTGTTTGTTGATGTTAGTTAATATATTAACCAGCATTAACTAATGGATCCTTACTGTAAAGAGTTACCAGTTATTTAATATTTGTTATTATTTGTTTGTTATAAACATGTTCTTTCAGAATAAATTTCAGATTTTAATTTTTTTGTTTTATGTTTTGTTGTTTTATGTCTCAATGTGAATGATTTTCATTACTGATTTTTAATATCAAACGACAAGCTGCTTAACAGGCTTTCAGTTTAATTTCTTTACTAGTACTGAGCCTTTCAAACTCTATTTGAGCTTTATTCAACCATAAAAGTACATTTTAAAACTTGAACTAATTTAATAATAATAATAATAATAATAAAAACCTAAACCTATTTCATTTCAGAAAGCTTTCAATGCAACATTTCTCATTTTCATATAATTTATCTTGATTTATCATTAAAAAAACGAATAAAAATACACAACAGAATAACTAAACCAGAAAATATTAGAATTCTCAATATATTCTTAAAAACTATAACACTATGTCAAGGGGACTTAAATAACTGCTGTATACTTGATATGAACTCTCATTTCTAATTTTTTTTTGTAATGAAAGAAATCGTTGCACTGTGAAAGGACTTGATGTCTGAATTAATATAACTTAGCTATTCGTCACTTTTATTCAACAATTAGTCAAGCTGCAATTTGACTCAAAGTGTTGGAAACTCTTGTAAAACCCACATGCAAAATGCAGAATAGCAACATTAATAAACGGACAAAAAGTTGACCATGTTAAGGAGATTCTTAGATTATTTCTCATAAATGTACTGTTAAAGTGTGTTTATTCTATATGTGCATCAGCCTTCAGCTGCTGTGAGCGATTCAGCAGAGATCAGTCAGTTCACTGCTAACAGCAAACATATGGATTCATGTGATTAATAACATTAGCAAAAACATGCATTATAATGTACTACTCACACTATATATAGAAAATACATGCATGGAACTAATTAGGAAATGATTGCATTCCAGCAGGGATCTGTTGCTATGGAGAGTAACTCATGATGTCATCACCACAGACATTTATTAGAGCTGATGATTTTTTCTTAAAATTAGATTAATGCAATTTCTAATTTGTTGATAATATATGAATGAAAGCCTTGACATATTTATGTTACATTTTGTTTTATTTTTAAGTTATTCTATATATACACATTTACTGGTTACTGGTTTGCTCTGCCACCAGCAGAGGGCGCAGCTGCCTTTACAAGCACACTACTCTCACACTACTCATACTACTCTCACTACTCACACTACTCACACTACTCACACTACTCTCACTACTCTCACTACTCACACTACTCACACTACTCACACTACTCACACTACTCTCACTACTCTCACTACTCACACTACTCACACTACTCACACTACTCTCACTACTCTCACTACTCACACTACTCACACTACTCACACTACTCTCACTACTCTCACTACTCACACTACTCACACTACTCACACTACTCACACTACTCTCACTACTCACACTACTCTCACTACTCACACTACTCACACTACTCACACTACTCTCACTACTCTCACTACTCACACTACTCACACTACTCACACTACTCACACTACTCACACTACTCTCACACTACTCTCACTACTCGCACTACTCACACTACTCACACTACTGTGGAAGATTTTTAGTAGTAAGGTTTTAATTAATCAAGTAGATAATCAATGTGAATCTAGCCATTTTTTGCTTTAAGTTATTATTCTATTAAAAGCTAATAGAATGTTGCCTACGCCCTGGAATGTACCAAACTGATAAGAAACACAGGGTCAGATATACATTAAGGGCCTGCGTAAAGCAAGCAGAAGGCCTCTCCTCTAGGGATGTATGAAATGTGTAGACTAAAGATAAAGTTGTTGACTATGTGGAACCGCCCCATATTATGTATAAAAAGAAGAACCAAATAGCATACGAGAGATCTTCTTGCCAGGAGCTCTCGGCTTTGTTTTGCGCAAAATAAAGTCTTTTCTTCTGAGAGAAAAATCCCTGACTGAGTTCGATTCTTTGGAGAACCGGCAAAATACACGACATATTTGGCACCCCAGATGGGACTGGACAAGAGTGGCAGAGTGGACAACCGCTTTTGAGCTGACCGATGATCAACACAACCGGGTGGCCACCATAAAACAAGGTAAGCATTTTTGCTTATAAAATTCGTTTGTGTTGGTTGAGGTCAGTTCTGAGTGGTAAGGACACTTAAAATCTACTCTTCCAAATTTAGAAAAAATAGGATATCCAAATTGAAAAAGGGGTTTTACTCCAGAAGAAATAACTGCATGCACATATTTGGTTTATTAATAGGAAAGCCTTGTAAGGTAACCTAGATTTAAAACAAAAATGGTGTAGGCAAAAAGACATTGTATAATCTGTGTTTATTGGATAGCTGTACCAAGTAGGACAGTGATAAACGGATAAGCAGATTAAGGAATCGCGAGGAAAAGTCCCACGGATACCGCTTTGAGAAAGTATAGGTGAAATTCTCGAAGGACAGAAATAGGTGGGCCCTTAAGGAGCTCTAGGAAGAGCTGTGTTTTGTTGTGTGGATGTATTTGTGTCCGGACAAATGAATTTGTGAATGGTGATGAATGTATGAACAAATAAATTCCGTATTGGGTGGGTAAGGGTTGAGCACCGTTCCTGGACCTTCACTTAAGTGTGAACTGGCAGAATTGGACTCAACCCATATCCACTTGAGAGGGATGAATGTATGATGAGCCTTGATAATAAAAGGACAATTAATGACTGATTATCCCTTAGATAAAGGGAAAAAGTATGCAAGCATAAGCACTCTGGCTCAATAAAGAGTGTAGCAAGTGTGAATGGGCTTAGGAAAATAGTATCAATAAAGTTTGAACCGAGATCTATAATAGAGTTTTACATTTTGGATGTCCGTGTGAAAGGGGAGAAAATTTTCTGAGCCCAGTACAGTGGGAGTGAGAGCAAGGGAGGAAGTTTCCACATTAAAGTTTAATACACGGGTGGACAAAAAAGGAAAGAGAAGTAAAAATAAAAATAAAAGAATTATTGTTTGAAATAGTTATCTAAAAAGTGATAATAAAATAGAGTAAATAAAATAGACAGTTAAATAATAATAAAAATTAAAAAAGTGTAAACGCATGAGACAATAAGAAACTAAATTCAAAAAGGTATGACACAAAATAAAGAATAAAATGTAGGGGGAAATGGTTAAAAATAGTTAAATTCAGTGAGAGGAAAAGAAGAGATTGTAACCAAGTTACTATACAAAACTAAAAAGTTGATTGTTGGTGGTAATAATATAGATAAAGATATGGCAGCCACCCCAGTGGAAATCATTGGATTAAAAAATCCACTGTGTAAAGAGCAAATAAACAAAATCTCAAAAAAATGGCAGAAGAGAACAAAAAATATGACGACAAAATGGCCAAAGGAAGGGACATTTGATGTGGCATTGTGTGAGGAAATGGAAACTCTGATAAAAAACTATAAAATTAAAAGCATCAATATGAAAAAAGAAAAAAGAGAAACAAAAAGGGAAAAAGAGAAAGAAGTACTTGCGCTGTTTAAAAAAGAAGGTGAGGATATGTTGAAGAGTATAAAACAGGCTAGGAAAGTCCTGAAGGAGGCAGAGAAAGATAACATGAGAAAAGAAAAGATATATGCAGAGCCCCCTCCTTATCTGCCTTTAGCAGGAGAATTCCCAATACTCAAGGGAACCATGGAGGTAACAGGAGAACTAGAGTTAGAAGGGCAGTTAGACATGGATGAGGAAGATAAGCCAGCTGTAAAAACACAGAGGCAACCCAGAAAGGAAAGTGCAGAAAGTTTGCAACTTGACTGTTACAGACAAGCACGTACAGCATTAGAAAAAATGAAAGCAAGTCAGGAGGATAAAACCTGGTTTGAGGAAGGATTAGAAAGGAAAAGAAGGAAAGATAGAGATATTGTAGCACAAGCACAAGCTTTGGAAGAAGAAATGGAAGAGAAAATTAGAGAATCAGGAAAAAAGATCAGAGAGGTAAATAGATTGGAAAGAGGAAAGAGTAAGTTGTTCTATGGTAGTGAGGATGAGAATCAGGCAGAGGAGTTATTTGAGAACGGTAAATGGGAACAGGGCAGAGATAAAGGGACACTTAGACCACTGGCCGCACAGCTCCCAATTTTAATCAAGGGTGAGCAAGGACAGTATGTCCCCTGGGCTTCACAGGACCTCGAGGGGCTTGTCACTCGCCTTCCTGATATTCATGAGGGTGCAGGGAAATTCATTAAAGTGTTTGAAGAGGAAACAATGGGAAAGCTATTGGCAGTGGGAGATGTTAAAGCTCTGCTGGCTAAAATTATTGGAGGGACAAAGATGGATGAAATTCTTCTTACAACGACTCTAAACAGAGCAGTGAACTCTCACAATATGGATGGGATTGTTTTTGATGCATTCCGCCCAGCAGTATGGCAGGCATTGCGTGCGGAGTATCCAATCAGACTGAATCCTAAATCACTGAAGGGAGAAGGAATTGGAGATTCAGAGAATCCAACCACTTATGTACAAAATCAACTGAAAAGGTGGAAACAAGAAACTGAGGGGGATCCCGAGGGAGACCCATTAATGTCAACATTGTTTAGACAAGCTGTGATTGATGCTATGCCGCCAGCGGTAAAAAGCAAGCTGGAGGATGTGGTCGGTTTAACTTCTAAAACACACAAAGAGTTTTGTGACCATGTGTCTCATGCAGTGGAACAGCAAAGAAAAAAGGAACTAAAACTTAAAAGTCAAGAGAAAGAGTTACAACGTAAACTAACTCAATTACAGCTTGAAGAACTCACAAAGAAAAATAAGAAAAATATTCAAGCTTCAGTAACAAATGCAACAGCAGAACAAATGACTCTAATGCCTCCAGCAATTGCTCCACAACCTACAATTCAGTCAAGCCCATTTACAGCAGTCCCTCCAAATGAACACTTGAACTCTGTGCCCATAATAAATGTTTATACTCAACAGCCAGGACAAATGGGATGGAGAAAAAACCCCATACAGCAGAGAGGTAGAGGCAGAGGCAGAAACAGGCCTCCCCCATTGTGCTGGGGCTGTGGACAGCCCGGACACATCAAAGCTGACTGTCCAACTCAACAATGGCCACAGCAACCTCAGGTTAGAAGGGAGATGAGCTGGCAACAGCCTACTCGGGGTCCAGTGCAGGGCCCAGTAAACCCTTGGGGAGGTCCCAATCCAGGCTATTAGGGGTGCCCAGAGAATCCTAAAGGGGAGAGTCAGCTTCCAATTTTATCAACAAAAGCTGATCAAGAGCCTATTATGCAGATTAAAATAGAGGGAGAACCATTTCCATTTATGGTAGATACGGGGGCAAATTTAACGTGCATTAATTTGAAATATGCTTCACATCTCCCCTTGTCGGGAAAATTTGCAAAGACAATAGGATTCTCGGGAAAAATGCAATTGATTCCAATAACAGCTCCAGTGTGTCTACAAACAAAAGATCAAAGTATAACAATGCCCATTCTGGTATCAAATCAAACTCCTATTAATTTGTTAGGAAGAGATGCATTATGTAAATTAGGACTACAAATTTGGTGTTCTTCAGAAGGGATATATATTGATTCAATAGAAACAGAAAAACAAATGATGGTTGCAGAGCCAAAAGCATATGTTTTTTGGATAGGACAGATAGAACAAGATGTGAGACAGACAATCAATAAATGGGGAAAATTTATTGAAGCACAGATACCTGAAGCACAGCTATCAAAGTCTGAATTTCATTGCACAATGATGTATGATCAAGAAAGGGATGAAGATATAGAACAAAAATGGCAAAAAGAAACAAAAGGACAGCAGATTGAGATAGTCTCCCAGTACATCATCATAGGGAAGGAAGGAGCAGCTTTAAACATACCAGAAAGTGAATTCGTCAAAAAATGGTTCAATGTAAATAACTCTGTCCCGCATATTGCAATATATGTAGGAAGAAATTGGGAAGCAAAAGATTTAGGACCAATGATGAAAAGGGCAGAACAAAGCAAATGGGAATCAACAGAAAACCCATTGATTTTTCATTCAGCTGACAAAAATTACATCAAAATTCTGTGTGCAACCAGTTTGCTGGGAATTCCACAGGAAGTAGTTATCAGCCATAAGAAAGTAACACAGATGACTACAGCATCTGATTTAATAAACACAAATGAGACTGAATTATTTAAGGAAATGGAGTGTCAGGTACCAACTGAACTATGGTCTCAACATGACACAGATATTGGATTAATAAAATCAGCAAATCCAGTAAAAGTTCAACTTAAGCCAAATGCACGTCTGCCTAGAAAAGCACAATATCCTTTACGAGCAGATGCGGAAGCAGGAATAAAGGACACAATTGAAGGCTTAGTGAAGGCAGGGGTATTGATAGAAACTACTAGTTACTGTAACACTCCAATTATGCCTGTAATCAAATCAGACAAAAATAGATGGCGACTTGTTCATGATTTACGAACAATAAATGAAATAACGGAAGATATGCCAGCTGAGGTACCAAATCCGCACACTTTACTGACAAATGTCCCTCCTGATGCCAAATACTTTACTGTAATTGATCTTTGCTCTGCATACTTCAGTGTACCGCTTGCAGAAGAGAGTAAATATTTATTTGCATTTACACATGCAAATAAACAATATACATATTCTAGACTTCCTCAGGGATATAAACATTCACCACATATATTCAACAAGATTCTGAAGGCTGATTTAGAAGACCTTGTAATAGACGGTACACTATTACAATACATGGATGATTTAATTATCTGTTCTACCTCACTAGAACAATGTCACAAAGACTCAATTAAGGTGTTGACAAAATTAGCAGAAGGAGGACACAAGGTGTCTAAAAACAAATTGCAGTATTGCCAGCCTCAAGTGGAATACTTGGGAAGATTAATTGCATTTGGTACACGAGCTATAGCTCCAGCTCAGTTAGAAGGTATAAGTAAAACACCTTTACCTCAAACAGTAGGACAAATGATGACTTTTCTAGGAATGACGGGCTTTAGTGCCGATTGGATAGAAGACTATGCAGTAAAGACAGGGCCTTTGAGAGAAATGATGAAACAAGCAGGATTACAACATTTAAGAAATCCACTAAAATGGAACACAGATGCCTTACTAGCATTTGAAGCAATAAAAAAAGAATTACAACAGGCCCCTGCCCTGGGAATGGCAGAATATGATAAAATGTTTCATCTATATGTGGCAAATAGAGTTGACGGTTATGCATCAGCTGTATTAATGCAAGAGACCTGTAGTGGGAGGAAAAAAACAGCCTATAGCATACTACAGCACAAAGTTAGACAATGTAGCCCAGGGATACCCACCATGTTACCAACAGGGTTTAGCTGCAGTGTATTATGCCTATGAAAAAGCATCCACAATAACTATGGGGTATCCAGTAACAATATATACCCATCACAAAGTTGTGGAATTAATAGAACAAGGGAAATTTGTTCTAACACAAGCTCGAATTCTAGCATATTCCTCATTACTCACATATCCAGATGTTACCATTAAAAGATGCCATACAGTTAATCCAGCTGAATTAATTCCTTTGGCTTTCGAAGGAGAACCTCATGAGTGTGTGAATGAGTCCTTGGCATTTACTAGATTACGACCAGATCTAGAATCAACACCCATTACTGAAGCAGAAGTAACTTACTTTGTAGATGGTTCTAGCTTTAGGGATCACGAAGGAAATCATACAGGATATTCAGTAGTGAAGAAGAACAAAAAAGAATTTGAATCTGTAATATCACAACATTGTGTACAGCCTTGCTCTGCTCAATTAGCAGAATTAAAAGCTCTCACAACTGCATGTCAGTTAGCAAAAGGACAAACTGCTAACATTTTTACAGATTCAGCGTATGCTCATGGTGTATGTCATCTATTCGGAGCAGTGTGGAAACAAAGAGGTTTCAAAAAGAGTGATGGGACTCCCATCACACATAGTGAACAAATAGGGCAATTGATTTCTGCTATGATGCTACCAAAACGACTAGCAATAATCAAATGTCAAGCACACAAGAAGGGAAATGACTATGTCATCAAAGGAAATAATGCAGCAGATTTAGAAGCTAAAAAAGCTTCAGGGTGTCAAGTAGCAGTATTAGCACCTGTTGTACTTATCGAACCTCATCCTCAATTGGATGACATTATTCGAATACAACAACAAGCAGGCCCCTATGAACAATCAATGTGGCAACAAAGGGGAGCTAAAAAAGACTCACAGGAAATCTGGCGTACACATGAAGGACACATTGTTGCACCTACTTCACTGTTGAATATTCTTATTACAGATGCACATGGTTTTGACCATTGTGCAAGGGGAGAAGTAGTAAGAAAAATTAAACAGCAAGGATATTGGTCTCCTTATTTATATGCAATGGTGGATGAATTTTTGTCCACATGTGAAGTATGTGCTAAATACAATGTAAGAAAAGGCATGGTGACACCAATAGGCCATATTCCAACACCTGAAGGCCCCTTTAAACATCTTGTATGTGATTATGTGGATATGATAAAGCGTGTACAAGGCAAAAGATACATGCTTGTTATCATAGACAGGTTTAGCAGATGGGTGGAAGCGGTACCATCCGCGGATCTAGGAGCAGGAACTGTAATTAAATTCCTAACAAGAGAGGTAATTCCCTAGATTTGGAATTCCATCAGAAATAAGTTCAGATAATGGGTCAGCATTCATACAAAAAACTGTGAAACAAGTGTTGCAACAATTAAGAATAAAACAGAGATTAGGATGCGTTTATAGACCTCAGTCCACAAGGGATAGTGGAGAGGGTTAATGGAGTTATCAAGGCCAAAATAAACAAAATATGTGAAGTACTAAACTTAATTGGATTGATGCATTACCGCTCGCACTAATGAGCTATCGCATGCAAACTAACAGGAACACGCACTTAACACCGCATGAAATGCTTACGGGTCGACCCATGCCTGTGCCATATTGTAGGGGTCCCTATAAAGGACCGCCTCTAGAACAATTACAAATGGAACTTCGCTCTTATATGAAGAAACTAACTGCCATACATAAAGCTATCTATTTACAGGAAAAAAGAAAAGAGCCCAGTGAGGGATCAGAGACTGCCTGTCCAGTTGTTCCAGGGGACCAAGTTTATCTGAGGGTATTCCGGAGAAAGTGGAATGAGCCCAGGAGAGAAGGACCCTACACAGTGGTGAGAGCTACTCCAACAGCAGTCCAAGTGGAGGGAAGCACAACCTGGTATCATCTAAACCACTGTACTAGAGTTCCCACAGGAAAGGCAGAAAGAAAGGAAAACAGACAACCAGACAATGCAGGAGAGAGCAATGAGGAAGAATCAGAGACACAGGATGAAGTGCAAACTGACGAGAGCTCTTTCCTCCTGTCAGACAAACTGGAGAGGACAGAGAATAAATCTGACAACCTGTCTGAAGACCATCCTATGCCTAATGAATCTCATAATGCAGACTCTAACTCAACCGATAGAAAGCAACCTGACTTCCCTTCAATTGACTTTACAACCTTTGAACAAAGTGACAATGTGATCAACTCAACAGAACCAATGCTAATCAAAAATCGTAGGAGAACATTTGATTAATGATGTTTCAAGGTGATGAAGACGTTAATCAAATTGATGCATTATGGGATACAGCCCAAAATAATGATGGTAATAAATGGGCAGCCTTTACAGCTAAAGAAACAAGGAAAAGAAAATTGCTTGCTGTGCTCCAAATCTCCGTTAAACAAAGTAATAGCCATACCAAATCCATATGACTACCGAAAATGTGCCCAATTTGGGAGAAACTTTTGTCATTTAAACAATTTTACCAGGCCATATTGTATTGCTGAATGCCTTGGATTTTTAGGAAATCCTAAATTAAACAGATTATTCTCTTCAGACCACTCTGGGATCCTGGTGTCAGTATTCAGTATATCGGTCAAAGTATAAAAATTGAAAAACAAAAAAAGTAGAGATTCCAAAATGGGTATAAGCATAGATTATAAAAAGAATATGAGTGTTTCCATAACCAAAAGGAAACCCAAGATGTGGGTAAATTTAAAGGAAGATGTGCTATTATTTGGTATAT